>NC_090188.1:43168991-43209305 GCF_024679245.1 Pseudorasbora parva
ATGCCTCTTGTAGTAGGTATTTTACCTCCCTCAGACAACCCATAAAGTTGTTTCTAACAGGTGAACCAGGTAGGTCGGTTGTACCAGGACTTCCTCCAACATAGAAAAAGTCATCAGAGCCAAGCATGGTGTAGTCCTCTTGAGTATATCCTGTGGTGGTCAGTATTCCGTCCACAGATATTGTTACCTAAAGAACAAACCACAGGAATATGATATACATGTACCACTTTGCTACTGTCTGGATGTCTGTTTATGTCACTAAGATGCACTGAACGATTCATAATGACACAATAAACGCCAGTGGTCACATGATCTGAAGCCCTATAGAAACACACCACAATTCATTGGCTGATGGTGCTGAAGTGCCATCCATAAGGAGCAGCATAACAGCATAACCTGGCACCATCATCTTCAGTACACTATCATTTCTGCATTTTTAAACGTAAGCTAAGTCGACTCGGACTGGTTACTTTTGGTGCCTTGACCCTGATAGGAGTGAGGTTTAGGAGATACACCCGTTCGAATCCCGTTCGGAAAGGGGCGAGTTGTAGCGGTTACATTTGGTGCCATAACCTGAATGGGAGTGAGGTTTAGGGAGGTGAGTGTAACAGAAGCAAGCTAGTAAGAGCTGTGCGCGTAAATTTCACTCCTCTGGCCTCAAGAGGTGCTCTAAAGGCTGCAGTCTTTAGCGTTGTTAGCATGCCTGTCTACCAAGCCGGCAGAGATACAGTTTGAATCCCGCTTTGAGTGGGTTGGGTCAAGTCGGACATTATACATTTGGTGCCATGACCCGGATGGGAGTGAGGCTTAGGGCGGTGAATGTAACATAGGCCAGGAAGAGCACTATGTAAACCTCAGTCCCCTGGCCTCAAGATGAATTATAGCAAATGATGCTAAAGGCTGTTGTCTTTAGACTCCTTGTTAGCCCACCCGTCTTCTATGCCGGAGGACTGGTTATATTTGGTGCTGTGACCTAGCCTTACTCAATTCTAGTCAGAATGTCAACAGAGCTCAACTGCACTGTGTTGCCAAGTCTGTGGTTTTCCCGAGGGTTGTTTTCCATGTCTGCAGGTTGAAGCGACCCCAGTTATGTGGTGTATAGACCCAGGAATGCGAATTGCAGGAATGCAACCTTGCCAAAATAACATTTCATCTCCCAAACATATCATCTCCCTTCTCTGCAGTCCTTTTCTCTTCCCTTGTTTGAGTCACAAGAACGGGAAAGACTCTGTCCCGTTACAGCTTTAAGGGCCAATGTTGGCAGCATGGGTCAATGCCGTAGCTTTTTGGAGGACCTATGAGAGGAGCTGTAGAGACTTTCACATTGGCTTTTGGGTGTGATTTCCAAAGCTTTTGAGGTGTACAGGCTGCTTTTGTCTGGGTATCCAGGCATATTCTACTCAGAATGGGCCTTTGCTAAAGCCTCTCTTTTCAGGACTTTTGAATGGCGGCAGTTTGGTCTTCTCTTCAAACTTTTGTCAGGGTTTAGAAACCGGATAAGGGTTTGGCTCCCACTGCACACATTTTGTCTTGTCTTTCTGAGACGTGTTTATTTGTATTGCCTGTTAAGTGTGCAGTATCTTTTTGCTTTTTGGACAGTTCAGCCCTTGCAGAAACGATGGACCCAAGTATGCACTTAAAAGGGGCTGTTACGTAACTCCTTATGGGCGGAGCTTCAGTGCCATCAGCCAATGAATTAGTGTGATTCCAAGGGGTTTCTGACCAGTGACCACTAACATATACCCTATTGCAGAGTCTTTACATTCAGTGACCTAGACACTTTTCCTCTATTTTCTTTAGACTAAAACCCATTTTTATGTCTTTTTCTTTCATTTATTGCATGACTTAGAAGAGATATGTTTGAAGACTTAATTTACTTGCATTGATGTATTAAACAAACAACAGCGTTAGTATTGCCCCATCGCAACGTAAAATTATTTACAGACACAAAAATGGTGTTAGTATCTTAGTCTGGTTAGTATGTTTAGTTGTAAGTAAATTAAAAGAAAACCATGCAGCAGGATTAAAACTGAAAGCACACTGTCTTTAGGAGTGCCACAATTTAGGCAAGAAATCAAAAACTCATGCAACTCAATTCACATAAATTATAAAGTCAGATATGTGAATTGTATAGTGCATATATTATAATATGACATCTAAACATTTAAAAACGTGGCACATGGAGGGAATAAAATAAAAAAAGAGCAAGCTAAAGACAAAAAGATCATGGGTGAATTTATCAGCATCTTCAATGCAGACCATGCAGAATGAAAGATAATAGAGCTGACTTGGTCCTTCTAATGATGGTAACTTGAAAGTGAACTGGACGAGGAAATAGGAGAAAAGACTGCTAGGGGACAAACTAAATGAAGATTGAATAGAAAAAAAAAGCAAAGAGTACCAACCAGTTCCCATATTTGGGCAAATGATGTTTACAAATAAAAGTAAAAGAAAAGCACATTGCACACCTAACATAACAAGAAATGTGAATAATATCTACAGAACAGTGCAGTTTCTTTACCATAGCATGTCCAATGCTCCAGTGCTTTGTGGAATAAGAGGAGGAAGGAAATAAAAACAAAACTGTGAATAAAATAACGACTGATACACAGAAAATAAACATATGATGATTAACAATGTTGGAAGTTAGTTTGTTAAACATTAAAGAAACGGTTAGTAGAATGACACATGATCGACGTTAGTTTTATAAAGCATATTAGTAGCCGCATAAAATCAAGCAAAACCACTGATATGTTGTGACACTTTAATTTGATGGCCCAATTTAGACATTGTACTGACTATAAGTAACTTACTGGACCAATCAGACACACAATTACTCATTAAAGTTAATGAATAATCACATAAAACCCCCTGAACTGCAACCAACACCCCGGCAGGAAAGCCCTTTACAACCAAAATGAATGTGAAAGAGTCAACTCTCACTCCATTTTGTCTGTTGAAACCATAGACCGTAAAAAAATATGGACGACTCGACATCATCCGTTTCCGCTTGGCAGATTTGAAGCTTTCAGGCGGGGGTGCACGGAGCGGACATCTTGGGACCGAGTCTGCGCAGTAGAGCGCAGGAAGTAGAGCAGGAAGTACAGTCGCGATATCAAAAGCCCGCCCACATTAGTGTGAAATAAACAGTTATGGAAATGTAGAAATTATAGCTAAAGCTCCAATCTGCTCCCAAAAATGTCGAAAAAAGTCAGTTAGTGCCTCAGTGACAACTTCACTCAGAGAAGCCGTCGACCTCAGCTGTCAATCATGACGTCACACACCCCGTTTTTATAGCATCAAATAACTAACTCAAACTAAACTTATTTTAAAAACGAACACCTGAAATAAAATCATCGTGATGATAACTGCCTTCAGTGACATAAACTAACTTTGGGGAAAAATATTTGAAGTGTAATTTTATTGTTTAGTTTGCCTCGCGTCCATTAGAAAACACAGAGGGGCGGCTATACTGGGACTGGCCACCGGGGGGCGATCGAGGCGCGAACGCTTCAGTATCTGAGAGGGAGACTGCAGGCTTGGTTGAAACACATAATGCCCATAAAAAAGGACTCTTCCCCATATTCATAGACAAACCTTCTATGAAGAAACCTGCATATCTCCAGGACACTGTGTCTATGATTATTACTGTATGGAAGCCACTAAATAAACAAAATAAAAAGAGTAATTGCGACTTTATCTCAGAATTCTAACTTTTTTTCTAACAATTGCATGATATAAAGTCACAATTCTGACTTTTTTTTTTTTTTACAATTGCGACTTCATATCTCAGATTTGTGACTATATCACGCAATTGCA
This sequence comes from Pseudorasbora parva, assembly GCF_024679245.1. Taxonomy (NCBI): domain Eukaryota; kingdom Metazoa; phylum Chordata; class Actinopteri; order Cypriniformes; family Gobionidae; genus Pseudorasbora; species Pseudorasbora parva. The sequence continues at coordinate 43,172,811 of NC_090188.1, forward strand.
ACTTTATTTGTGACCAGTCACGGAAAGTAGGGACACAAGTCGGTTCTGAGGCATTTTGAGTTATTCACAGATTCTGAAAGTGTAGTCTCCAAGCTTTCCAACGATGTGTAACACATGAAAATCTGATAATATTTGGAGAAGTTGTGGCCATCTGAATGTCGGCCTTTAGAAAAGTGTAAACGAGAGAAAACAGCCTCTGAAGTTTTGCAGTTCTCACCTGTTCTCACCTGCTGGGAGTGACAATAGGGCTCATTTACATCTCATTTAGATAAGCCACACCCCCTGTAAAGCTGCATGGTTGCTAGTAACGACAGACACAACGAGAAAAAATCAGACCGCATACTACTAATAATAAAGATGCTAATATTACCATCTAAAAGCCCATTATAGTAATGGGATTTTTGGCAAGTGATACGATGCTAACGATTACAATTAAAACGACAGTTAAGAACAATAGGTAGGTATGGGAAGGTCTAAACATGAGATAACGTGTGTGTGTGTGTGTGTGTGTTCTTAGAGATGTGGGTAGAGTCCTTAACCGTGGCTATAGTGTAGGGGTAAGGCGCATGTCGTTAAGTTTTGACGCATATCGGATCAGAGGATCGAATCCGTCTTTTGCCACACTCTCTAACCGAGAAACACTTATTAATAAACACGTGTTAGATGCTTTATTTCCACTAACATTTTCTCAATTCTTTTTGAAAATAAATGCCTTTCCGATCTGATATGTGATGGGAAAAGGGAGTAGAGAGAGTGTGGCAAAAGGCGGATTCGATCCTCTGATCGAGTTGCGTCAAAACTTGATGACATGCGCCTTACCACTACACTACAGCCACAGTTACAGACTTCACCCATTTCTCTGCCTTTATCTCTGTCAAATGTTACTATCGATATCGCCTCTGATTTCTTACGGTCCAACTCGTCTGACGCCTGTCTGATACATTCTTCCTCTTCGTCATCTTCTCTCAGTTGTAGATTAGTGTATTATCCAGTCTTATTATGCCGCTTTCATCATCGCTCAGATCATCTCTACAGCCGGCCAGAGCGCTGCATCAGTAATTAGCCACGCGTCCCTTGGAGGGCAAGGCAATAACAAAAGCCAGTATGGAAATACACAGACAAAACAAGGAGATTTTAACCTCAAAATGTACGCTTTTAAATATACCATTAATGCCATCTCAAACACCTAGGGGCTTCTTCGTGATTTCAACTAACAGATTCTGCAAAAAAGCGAAAATCACATAATTTGAAAAAAATAGCTTCTTTCTCATTTTTCAATAGTAGAGCTGCCGACTTGTGTCCCTGGTTTCTGTGACGGGTCACATATCTCAGAATTGTGACTTTATATCACGCAATTGCGAGTAAAAAAGTCATAATTCTGAGATAAAAAGTCACTATTACTCTTTTTATTTTTTTATTTAGTGGTGGAAATGGGCTTCCATATTACTGGGGACACTACAATTTCGATCTAAGTTTTCAACTAAATATCTAAATAAAATTAATTATTAAATGAACTATATCAACTATATAACTGATCTGCCCATATTGTCGCTATATGATAAACTGAAATGAGCTGATAACCTTAACGTTTCCTCCAGAGCGACTGTACAGTCGAATCAAATGGTGTTTTCAAATATTGTCCTGTTTGACACTGTGAAGCGGCTTTGACACAATCGGCATTGTAAAGCGCGATATAAATAAAGCTGACTTGACTGCTGTCTTATATAGTGTCTTTTGTACTGTATACTGATTTATGCACGCTTTATTATAGAAGCACTAGTTAATGTAACTTCCTCTATATCATGCTTCCTATTGGGGCTGCCCGACGAAAGACTTTTCTAGTCGACAAGTACTCTGAATAATGCTGGGTTATTTTTTATCCCAAAATGCTGGGTTAAGACCGTTGGGTAATTTTTGTTGGTTTTTTTGATCACATTTTAAACACTATTGGGTAGTTTCAAATTTCCAGTTTTTGGGTTAAACCTGCTGGGTCGCAATGCTTGGCTGATTCTACCCAGCGCTGGGTTGTTTCACGTGCTTCCACCTTGATTCGTTTAAGTTCGCTCCCAACCAGTCATTTTGAAAGGACAACGCAAAAGACAAAGCCATTGGTTGCAGATGTTTTAAGTTCATATGTTTTCATTAATAATCATTTTAATTAGCATAATTATAGTTTTTTTTCTTCTTCGCGGCAACAATTCTTAAGCTTACAAGAAGTTAAGACGACAACATTTTTACCTCAGAATCCGACGCAATGTAACGTTACTGACTCGTGTTAGTTTAGGCCTTTGTGAGACGATAGATTAATACAGTTTATGATTATTTACACAGAACCATGATCCCCTTACGAAAATTAACCATGGTTTTATGTAGGGATGTCACAAGTACCGGTACTTCGCTACCAAATACTGAAATGTTAAAAATGTGACGATAGTATCTGTATAGCATCGACTCACAAGTAAGTTAGACTACATTCGGTCCCGCAGCTGCGTTCAGTCGCGTCACGCAGGGCTCCAGACCGTAGCCGAATATATACCAGTGTCTGTGTATATTAAATACTATTTAAATACTTCCATGTTTTGCGAATCTGAGTGAATGACGCGAAGAAGAAAAAAAACTATAATTATGCTAATTAAAATGATTATTAATGAAAACTGTGGCAAGGGGGGCGTGGTTCAGCGAGGTCTGCAGCGGGAGAGAGGGCCGCGGGACGAGCGGTAAGTGAGTGGGTTGGACGCAGATTAATAACACCTGTCTCTTGTTCCAGTAATGAGCGCGGAGACGGGATAAAACACCAGAGGAACCGGAGACCAGGGAGAGAGAGAGTCGGACTGTTGATGCGACCCACTGTGTTATCCGGAACCCGGAAGTGCGTGACCCGGAAGTGAAACTGAGACTGAGCATATGAGAAACAGACACACGTTGAAGTGTGCACGTTGTGATTTGAGTTTGAAAATAAAGAGCATCAACAGTCCTGCCGACCCCCGTGTCCTCTTCCTTCCTTACTATATCGAACTTGTTACACTGGTGCCGAAACCCGGGAAGGAAGCAGGACAGCGCCGCCGCCATGACAACGCCCTCCGCCTCGCCATTTGCGGAGATCATCAACTCCCTCGCGGTCCTCCACCAGGGACACCATCAGGCATTGCTGGACCTTCGGACCGAACAGGAGCGCCGCTTCGAGGCGATCGTCCAAGGCCAGCAAGAGGACCGCGAGCGGTTCCGGAGCTGGATGGACCGGGAGGTTCGCGCCGAGGCCGCTGGGCGGGCCAGCGCACCGGTTCACGTGCCCCTCCAGAAGATGGGGCCGGAAGACGACCCGGAGGCCTTCGTGGATCTATTCCAGAAGGCCGCGGAGGCCTGCGGGTGGCCCCGGGCACAGTGGCCGGTGCGCCTCATCCCCCTTCTATCCGGTGAAGCCCAGGCGGCTGCGCAACAACTACCGGTCGCGACCCTCCTGGACTACGACGACCTGAAGAGGGCCATACTTCAGCGGGTCGGCCGGACCCCAGAACAACACCGCCAGCGTTTCCGCTCCCTGGAGTGGGGTGAGTCCGGTCGACCCTTCGCATTGGCCCAACAGCTCCGGGACGAGTGCCGCAGATGGCTTCTGGCCGGCGGCAGTGACGTGGACCATGTTGTCGATCTGGTGGTGCTGGAGCAGTTTATCACTCGGCTCCCCAGGAAGACCGCCGAGTGGGTCCAGTGCCACCGGCCCACGTCGCTGGAGACGGCCATCAACTTGGCGGAGGACCACCTGGTGGCGTGCCCGGGGGTCGGCGAACCCCCATTAACTTCTCCCTCTCTCTCTCCCCCCTCTCTCTCTCTCTCTCGACCTGTCCCTCTCCCCAGGTCCCGCCCTCCAGGCCCTCCTCGCGTCCCCCCCAGAGGCCGGGGTGGGATGGGCCTTGCACCGTCTGGGAGTTCGCGGGTCCCGCCCAGGGGGGCGGGGCCGCTGGGGGCTGGTAGTGACAATGGCTCTGGTTCCGCCCCCTTTCCGCGCTCATTCTCCAACCCACTCCCCGCCGCCGGGGCGGCGGGTAGGCCTGGGCTGGCCTGCTGGCGGTGCGGCGATCCGGATCATTTTGTGGACCGATGTCCGATGATGGACATCGGAACAATGATCCGGATCCCGGACGTCCAGCGGACCACCCCCGATCAGGCAGGAGAGTACCAAATTCCTGTGAGTATCAAGGGGGGTACATATCAGGCCTTGGTGGATTCAGGATGTAACCAAACCTCGATCCATCAAAGCCTGATGCAGCCTGGGGCATTGGATACAAGCCGCGTGGTTAAGGTGCGGTGTGTGCACGGGGATGTGGTGGAATATCCGGTTGTCCCGGTCACGATACAATTTCGGGGGAAAAAGCATAGTGTAGAGGTGGCGGTTAGTCCACACCTCCGGCATCCGCTAATTCTGGGGACAAATTGGCCCGCCTTTTCGGCGTTATTGGGGTCGTTATGCGCGGATGCCGCTTGGGAGAAGAAGGCGAGGAGGGGGGCGGCGCGAGTGCAGCTTGGGGAGACTGAGACGGGACCCTTGAGGACAGCTGCAGCGGAACCGAGCGGGATCGAGAGACTGATTCTCTCGGACCGCGATGACTTTCCGCTGGAGCAGTCACAAGATGAGACCCTCAAAAATGCCTTCCAACAGGTCCGATCGATTGACGGCCAGTCTCTCCAACCTGCCTTGCCTGTCTCGTATCCATATTTTGCCATAATTAAGGATCGGTTGTATCGAGTGACCCAAGACACTCAGACAAAGCTAGATACAACCCAGCTGTTAGTACCGAAGAGCCGCCGGGAAATGCTTTTCCAGGCGGCTCATTCTAACCCAATGGCGGGCCACCTGGGACAGGCGGCCACGCTGAATCGTTTAATGACCCGATTTTTTTGGCCAGGCATTCATGACAATGTGCGCAGGTGGTGCGCGTCTTGTCCGGAATGTCAGTTGGTGAATCCACTGGCCGCCCCAAAAGCGCCATTGCGCCCCCTTCCATTAATGCAGGTCCCCTTCGAGAGAATTGCGATGGACCTCATCGGGCCATTAGAGCGATCCGCACGCGGACATCGTTTTGCGCTAGTTATCGTGGACTACGCAACGCGATATCCGGAAGCAGTGGCTCTCCGCAACATCTCGGCGAAGAGTGTTGCGGACGCACTGTTTCGTTTAATCTCCCGGGTGGGGATTCCGAAAGAAATCCTCACTGATCAAGGCACGGCGTTTATGTCACGCACGTTAAGCGAATTGTACGGATTATTGGGCATTAAATCCATTCGAACCAGCGTCTATCACCCACAAACAGACGGCTTGGTCGAACGATTTAATCGCACTCTTAAATCCATGATCCGTAAATTCGTACAGGAAGACGCCAAAAATTGGGATCGGTGGTTAGAACCCCTCTTATTTGCTGTGCGCGAGGTCCCACAAGCCTCTACGGGGTTTTCCCCCTTCGAGCTTCTCTACGGTCGACAGCCACGGGGGGTGCTGGACGTCCTACGAGAAACTTGGGAGGAGGGGCCTTCGTTGGCCAAAAACGAAATTCAGTACGTCATGGACTTGCGAACAAAACTCCACACATTGGGGCGGCTATCTAGGGAGAATTTGTTGCAAGCCCAGGACCGCCAGAGCCGGTCATATAACAGGGGTACTAAACTACGCAAATTCACACCGGGAGAGAAAGTGCTCGTTCTACTCCCAACGTCGAGCTCAAAATTAATGTCAAAGTGGCAGGGGCCGTTTGAGGTCGCACGGCAGATAGGAGAGCTCGATTATGAAGTGATACGATCCGATAGGAACGGGGCACGTCAAATATACCACCTCAATCTGCTAAAAAAATGGAATGAGGTGGAATCGGTGCTGTTGGCAACGGTGATCGGGGGAGAGGATGATCTCGGGCCAGAGGCGAGCATTAAAGCGCAATCAGTCGCGTTGGCCCCTGGGGGAGATCACCTCTCACCGTTACAACTCGCGGATTTATCGAAATTGCAGGCGGAATTCGCTGACGTGTTCTCGCCCCTACCGGGACGTACCGACTTGATTCAGCACCATATCGAGACCGAGCCGGGCGTGGTAGTTCGCAGCCGGCCGTATCGCTTGCCTGAACACAAGAAAAAAGTAGTTCAGGACGAATTAGGCGCAATGCTCGACATGGGAGTAATCGAGGAGTCCAACAGTGACTGGGCGAGCCCGATAGTTTTGGTCCCCAAAACAGACGGCTCGGTCAGGTTCTGTGTGGACTACCGCAAGGTGAACGCTGTGTCGAAATTCGACGCGTATCCAATGCCACGGGTTGACGAGTTGCTTGATCGGTTAGGCACGGCTCGATTTTATTCGACACTGGACTTAACAAAGGGCTATTGGCAGATCCCCTTGTCTCCATTGTCCAAAGAAAAAACAGCTTTCACCACGCCGTTTGGATTACACCAATTTGTCACGCTTCCTTTCGGCTTGTTCGGGGCGCCCGCAACCTTCCAGCGACTCATGGATAGGATTTTGCGTCCCCATGCTGCATATGCTGCTGCGTACCTGGATGACATAGTGATTTATAGTCACGATTGGCAGCGGCATATGCAGAATGTGAGGGCGGTCCTGAGGTCGCTGAGGAGAGCGGGGCTCACGGCCAATCCGAAGAAGTGTGCGATTGGGCGGGTGGAAGTAAGGTATCTGGGCTTCCACTTGGGTCATGGGCAGGTGCGTCCCCAAATTGATAAGACTGCCACAATTGCAACCTGTCCGAGGCCCAAGACCAAAAAGGAGGTAAGACAGTTCCTGGGGCTGGCGGGATATTATAGACGGTTTATACCAAATTATTCGGACCTCACCAGCCCTTTGACTGATCTTACTAGAAAGGGGCTACCAGATACGGTCCAGTGGACGGAGCCGTGTCAACAGGCTTTTACCCAAGTAAAGGCTGCTCTATGTGGCGGGCCGCTTTTACACTCCCCTGACTTTTCTCTCCCTTTCTTGTTGCAGACTGACGCGTCGGACAGGGGGCTGGGCGCAGTCCTGGCCCAGGAGGTGGAGGGGGGAGAGCGGCCGGTGCTGTACATTAGCCGTAAGCTCTCCAAGAGGGAAGCTAAGTACAGCACCATAGAAAAGGAGTGTTTGGCCATCAGATGGGCCGTTCTCACTCTCCGCTATTACCTCCTGGGGCGGGAGTTCACTCTCTGTTCGGACCACGCTCCTCTCCAATGGCTCCACCGCATGAAGGATACCAACGCGCGGATCACCCGTTGGTATCTGGCTCTTCAGCCGTTTAAGTTCAAGGTGGTCCACAGGCCGGGTGCTCAGATGGCTGTGGCCGATTTCCTCTCCAGAAATGGGGGGGGGGGGGGGGGGCTGCAGGCCGGACGGCTCCCCGGCCTGAGTCGGGCGGTGGGGGTATGTGGCAAGGGGGGCGTGGTTCAGCGAGGTCTGCAGCGGGAGAGAGGGCCGCGGGACGAGCGGTAAGTGAGTGGGTTGGACGCAGATTAATAACACCTGTCTCTTGTTCCAGTAATGAGCGCGGAGACGGGATAAAACACCAGCGGAACCGGACACCAGGGAGAGAGAGAGTCGGACTGTTGATGCGACCCACTGTGTTATCCGGAACCCGGAAGTGCGTGACCCGGAAGTGAAACTGAGACTGAGCATATGAGAAACAGACACACGTTGAAGTGTGCACGTTGTGATTTGAGTTTGAAAATAAAGAGCATCAACAGTCCTGCCGACCCCCGTGTCCTCTTCCTTCCTTACTATATCGAACTTGTTACAAAAACATATGAACTTAAAACATCTGCAACCAGTGGCTTTGTCTTTTGCGTTGTCCTTTCAAAATGACTGGTTGGGAGCGAACTTAAACGAATCAAGGCGGAAGCACGTGAAACAACCCAGCGCTGGGTAGAATCAGCCAAGCATTGCGACCCAGCAGGTTTAACCCCAAAACTGGAAATTTGAAACTACCCAATAGTGTTTAAAATGTGATCAAATAAACCAACAAAAATTACCCAACGGTCTTTCCCCAGCATTTTGGGTTAAAAAATAACCCAGCATTATTTAGAGTGTGCATTCTTCATTTGTTCTTTCATGATTGTCTAGTTTTACGGTAGGCTAATGCCCAGGAGAAATTATAAGAACAACCCAGCAGGAATAACCCAGAATAACAAATCCATTAATGGTTAAATTGACTACATTTTGGGTTTTCTCAACAGCCCAGCCTGCTGGGTTAAAATGCCACTGGGTTAATTTAACCCGGCATGTGTTCTGTCCAATATTTACCCAGCGCTGGGTTGCCAATTGGGTTGTTTTTAACCCAGCCGTTTTCATTTAAGCCATTAGTCGACTAATCGCACAATTATATTAATTAAATTACTTACTGGGGGTACTCAAGAGAATGCATAAAGTTAAACGTTTTATATAAAGTTATATATGCTTTAACTGTATGTGATGCATTAGTGCCTCACCTGTCCCCATACAGAAGCTACATGACATCAAATAGCTCATAAGAACCACTTCCAAATGACAGTCACTGTTTAGGGAACAGCTGTATTGATTCTTGATTAATACGTCAAGTTGCCTATAGGAATGATTTCTATGGTAATGTGAATCATTGGTCTCCTCTATTACCTGGCGCACATTCCGTGTAACTTTCACATCATGCCATTCGTTGTCATTAAATTTCCCATTGACCGGCTCGACCAGCGCTTGAAACGCCCCGGAGCCCAAATGAATGATGAGAGACACGGCCCCGTTGATCAGCGCCAGATTGACGTAGTCTGCGGATTTGCCCGTGTGTAGCATCAGGCCGTTCCTCTGCAGCGTTCGGAAGGACAGCGTGATCTCCTCGCTGCTGCTCTGGATCGGGTTCAGAGAAAGGTCGTAGCAGAAGTATTCTGAGCCTCTGAATGTCGCCACATATTCTTCCTCTATTCCTGAAAACAAAGAAGAATTCAGTCATAAGATCTCTGAGAATAAGGACATTCATCAATGACTAAAGCCCTATTCGGACGGGATTAGTTTAGTTCGAATTACAGGGGTATATTGTCGTTTTTTCTTTCGTTTTCGTTAATGATTATAACCTTGGACCCCGCCAAAAATGACATTTCTGTCCCTTTTAGTACCCCCAGTACCCCCTGTAAATCGAACTATGGTGTTATGAGTGTGAACTGCCCATTAATATTAGAGACGTCCTGAGGTAAAATGACTTTACCCCCACGTTCCCATGTTAAACTAATCCCGTCTGAAAAGGGCTTTAGTCATTGTCCCCAAAGGGGAATATAATTTTATAATATATATATATATATCCAAGGATATAATCATTAACGAAAACTAATGAAAAAAACGAAAACTAGGTGGGAAAGAACATTGTCGTTAACTGAAATAAAAAATAAAAACGAGGCATATAAAAAAAATAATAATTAAAAAAAAGCGTTAATTAACTAAAATGTGTAACTGTAATGTGCGTTTGATAATTTGAGTAACTGTCCTTAGTTTCCGTCTTTGTCAAGGTCTTTTATTTTTTAACGCTATTTAAAACACAGTGTATTCGTTCAGCTGCATTTCCTTTCCCTGCTCTCCCTCCGTCTCTCTGTCATTCACGCGCACACACACACACACACACACGCACACGCGAACGCACACACACACACACGCACACGCGCGCACGTGCACGCGCACACACACACACACACACACACACACACACACACACACACACACACAGCCCCTAAACCTACCCATCACAGGAAACATTCTGCATTTTTACTTTCTCAAAAAAACATAATTTAGTATGTTTTTAAAGCTATTTGAAATATGACAACATTTAAAATGTCCTCATAAACCACATTCATGGTGTAATACCAGTGTAATACCCATTTAGTTATACAAATTTGTGTCCTCATAAACCACATAAACAGGCTCACACTCTCACACACACACACACAGAGGAAACATTCTGCATTTTTTCTTTCTCATAAAAACTCCTCCTGTGTGATTTATAAGCCTTTTGAAAAGTGGGGCCATGGGTAATGTCCTCATATTTCACCCTCTCCTGTAATACCTGTGTCATACCCATGGCATTATACACACACACACACACACAAAATGGAAACATGGAAAATTGGTTTCTGTTTATGCACTATATGAGAGGGTTGGGTCTTCCCTCCAGGTCTTATGAAATCTAAAAATAAACCAAATCAATATTTCATGAAATAGGCAATAGGCTTCTTGTAAAGGTATTACTTTCTATTACTTTACTAGTAATTAGAATGGTAAAACAGTTCTCTTTTGGATATATAATAACAATGAGACATTCTGTAGCCTGCTGATTATCAGTATGATTATCTTCTTTTTGCTTTAAATGATATGTGGAGAATACTGGAGGTTTGCCACAGAGTTGTCTCTCCAACGCAACCCAATGCTTCTTCAAGCGCCTCCAAGCTCGCAAAAAAACTACTTTTAAACAGGAAATGTCGTAAATTTTGCCGTGCATAAATCGGATCAGTTATCCAGATACAGCGCCCACACGATGAACAAATATAAACGTGCCGTGTCCTGATTGGCTGATCCGGTCTGTTTGATGTTGATTATTTCTGATAACAAGCTAAATAAATCTCTACATTAGACATAAGACACACCGCTGCGACAGTCAGACTGATATTCATGAAGCCTTCAAGGCTTTTAGGCGAGTCACACACACTGTTTGTGCACTGATGTCAGATTCTCTCTGCTTGATTGTTAATATTTATATCATGTTATCCAAGAATAGTACGTCAGAAATGTGTTTCCACTGAGTAGTGTGCCATACTAGCCACTACACTGCAAAAAATGCTTTTCTTTCTTAGTATTTTTGTCTTGTTTCTAGTCAAAATATCTAAAAATTCTTACATTAAGAAACATTTACTAGACAAGTTAAAGTAATTGTCTTGTTTTGGGAAAAAATAACTCAAAATGAAGAGAGTTTTTGCTTAAAATAAGATAAATAATCTGCCAATGGGGTGAGAAAAATAATCTTGTTTTCTGTTTTTAATCCCACATTAAAGGTGCAGTGTGTATATTTTAGTGGCATCTAGTGGTGAAGTTGCTCACCGCTTCTTTTTCAAAGCACATAGAGAAGCTACGGTGGCTGACACAGGACAAAGATGAGGTCATCTGAGACAGCAGAGAGTAGCTAACACTAGAGCAGTTTGTCCCTTTAGGGCTACCGTAGAGACATGGCGGCGGCTTCAGTGTAAGGGGAAGTGGTGTGTGTGTGTGTGTGGATAGAAACGGCTCATTCTAAGGTAATAAAACATAACAGTTCATTATATAAGGTGTTTATACTCCACTGAAAACATAGGTATGGATATTATATTGCATTTTTGTAAATAGAGCCTCATAAATACTACACACTGCACCTTTAAAGGACCTGTGTGTAAGAAATGCATTTCATTGAATCCTAAAATGGCGCTGATATGTCTCTAGACATTAATAAATCATGTTAATCTCAAACACTTCTATCACTGCCAGCAGTAGTCCGGCAGGATATTGTCTTTATAAAGTTGTTGTTGCGGCTCAACTGATGTGGATGATGTCATGTTGTGTTTTGGCCTGATGCTCCGCCCTCCACCTATCGACCAATCACGGAGTCAGTAGTGTTTGGGGTTGCCAGATCTGCTCTAGTTACCACAGCTGCAGATCTACAAACGTTCTGCTGATCCTGCAGCCAATCTGGCAACCTCGAGTCAGGGGGAGGAGGAGGGGGAGACGCCGCTCTACAGGCATCTGAAAGGGATTGCAGGACCAGTTCTGGCCACAATCTTACACACACTTCCTTTAAGAGAGTTTTTTTTCTTCATCTAAAATGAAACCTGTGTTCGCTATTGGAGCACAACTACAGTCTGTCATTAATGACCAAATCATGAATAAGCTCAAGGTCTTGAGAGGACAGGATAGGACTGAGGTACAGAGCTGTGGGAAAGAAGCAGAAGCCCTACCTTGGTCGGCCATCATCATCTGTGCCGGACCTGAAAGGAAAACAAGAGCACAGTCAGGAGTAAAGTTAGGTCATCATGAGGCTTGAAGAAGTGATTGAGACAAAAGAGGAACTGAACACAAGAGACACAGTTTTACTTAAAGGGTTAGTTCACCCAAAAATGAAATGTCTGTCATTAACTCCTCACTCCTCACCCTAAATTATCCTAGTTTCGCTGTACATGCATGCAAAACAGTTAAAATTTAAATATATTCTGATCATATTTGCTGTGGAGTGGAAGGAAACATGAGTCAAGTAGCCTTTGTCTCTGTAATTTTAGTCCTCAAGGTGCAATGCAACACGATCTGTAAAGAACTTTAAAATACCAGTAGCCTACACATTCAATACCAGTAGCCTACACACTCAATACCAGTAGCCTACACACTCAATACCAGTAGCCTACACACTCAATACCAGTAGCCTACACACTCAATACCAGTAGCCTACACACTCAATACCAGTAGCCTACACATTCAATACCAGTAGCCTACACATTCAATACCAGTAGCCTACACATTCAATACCAGTAGCCTACACATTCAATACCAGTAGCCTACACATTCAATACCAGTAGCCTACACATTCAATACCAGTAGCCTACACATTCAATACCAGTAGCCTACACACTCAATACCAGTAGCCTACACATTCAATACCAGTAGCCTACACATTCAATACCAGTAGCCTACACATTCAATACCAGTAGCCTACACATTCAATACCAGTAGCCTACACATTCAATACCAGTAGCCTACACACTCAATACCAGTAGCCTACACACTCAATACCAGTAGCCTACACACTCAATACCAGTAGCCTACACACTCAATACCAGTAGCCTACACACTCAATACCAGTAGCCTACACACTCAATACCAGTAGCCTACACACTCAATACCAGTAGCCTACACATTCAATACCAGTAGCCTACACATTCAATACCAGTAGCCTACACATTCAATACCAGTAGCCTACACACTCAATACCAGTAGCCTACACATTCAATACCAGTAGCCTACACACTCAATACCAGTAGCCTACACACTCAATACCAGTAGCCTACACATTCAATACCAGTAGCCTACACAATACCACTCAATACCAGTAGCCTACACACTCAATACCAGTAGCCTACACATTCAATACCAGTAGCCTACACATTCAATACCAGTAGCCTACACATTCAATACCAGTAGCCTACACATTCAATACCAGTAGCCTACACATTCAATACCAGTAGCCTACACATTCAATACCAGTAGCCTACACATTCAATACCAGTAGCCTACACACTCAATACCAGTAGCCTACACACTCAATACCAGTAGCCTACACATTCAATACCAGTAGCCTACACATTCAATACCAGTAGCCTACACATTCAATACCAGTAGCCTACACATTCAATACCAGTAGCCTACACATTCAATACCAGTAGCCTACACATTCAATACCAGTAGCCTACACACTCAATACCAGTAGCCTACACATTCAATACCAGTAGCCTACACATTCAATACCAGTAGCCTACACACTCAATACCAGTAGCCTACACACTCAATACCAGTAGCCTACACACTCAATACCAGTAGCCTACACATTCAATACCAGTAGCCTACACATTCAATACCAGTAGCCTACACATTCAATACCAGTAGCCTACACATTCAATACCAGTAGCCTACACATTCAATACCAGTAGCCTACACATTCAATACCAGTAGCCTACACATTCAATACCAGTAGCCTACACATTCAATACCAGTAGCCTACACACTCAATACCAGTAGCCTACACACTCAATACCAGTAGCCTACACACTCAATACCAGTAGCCTACACACTCAATACCAGTAGCCTACACATTCAATACCAGTAGCCTACACACTCAATACCAGTAGCCTACACACTCAATACCAGTAGCCTACACACTCAATACCAGTAGCCTACACACTCAATACCAGTAGCCTACACACTCAATACCAGTAGCCTACACATTCAATACCAGTAGCCTACACATTCAATACCAGTAGCCTACACATTCAATACCAGTAGCCTACACACTCAATACCAGTAGCCTACACACTCAATACCAGTAGCCTACACACTCAATACCAGTAGCCTACACACTCAATACCAGTAGCCTACACATTCAATACCAGTAGCCTACACATTCAATACCAGTAGCCTACACATTCAATACCAGTAGCCTACACATTCAATACCAGTAGCCTACACATTCAATACCAGTAGCCTACACATTCAATACCAGTAGCCTACACACTCAATACCAGTAGCCTACACACTCAATACCAGTAGCCTACACACTCAATACCAGTAGCCTACACACTCAATACCAGTAGCCTACACATTCAATACCAGTAGCCTACACACTCAATACCAGTAGCCTACACATTCAATACCAGTAGCCTACACATTCAATACCAGTAGCCTACACATTCAATACCAGTAGCCTACACACTCAATACCAGTAGCCTACACACTCAATACCAGTAGCCTACACACTCAATACCAGTAGCCTACACATTCAATACCAGTAGCCTACACATTCAATACCAGTAGCCTACACACTCAATACCAGTAGCCTACACATTCAATACCAGTAGCCTACACACTCAATACCAGTAGCCTACACATTCAATACCAGTAGCCTACACATTCAATACCAGTAGCCTACACATTCAATACCAGTAGCCTACACATTCAATACCAGTAGCCTACACATTCAATACCAGTAGCCTACACATTCAATACCAGTAGCCTACACACTCAATACCAGTAGCCTACACACTCAATACCAGTAGCCTACACACTCAATACCAGTAGCCTACACATTCAATACCAGTAGCCTACACATTCAATACCAGTAGCCTACACATTCAATACCAGTAGCCTACACACTCAATACCAGTAGCCTACACATTCAATACCAGTAGCCTACACATTCAATACCAGTAGCCTACACACTCAATACCAGTAGCCTACACATTCAATACCAGTAGCCTACACACTCAATACCAGTAGCCTACACACTCAATACCAGTAGCCTACACACTCAATACCAGTAGCCTACACACTCAATACCAGTAGCCTACAGACTCAATACCAGTAGCCTACACATTCAATACCAGTAGCCTACACACTCAATACCAGTAGCCTACACACTCAATACCAGTAGCCTACACACTCAATACCAGTAGCCTACACATTCAATACCAGTAGCCTACACACTCAATACCAGTAGCCTACACACTCAATACCAGTAGCCTACACACTCAATACCAGTAGCCTACACACTCAATACCAGTAGCCTACACACTCAATACCAGTAGCCTACACACTCAATACCAGTAGCCTACACACTCAATACCAGTAGCCTACACACTCAATACCAGTAGCCTACACACTCAATACCAGTAGCCTACACACTCAATACCAGTAGCCTACACACTCAATACCAGTAGCCTACACATTCAATACCAGTAGCCTACACATTCAATACCAGTAGCCTACACACTCAATACCAGTAGCCTACACACTCAATACCAGTAGCCTACACACTCAATACCAGTAGCCTACACACTCAATACCAGTAGCCTACACACTCAATACCAGTAGCCTACACACTCAATACCAGTAGCCTACACACTCAATACCAGTAGCCTACACACTCAATACCAGTAGCCTACACACTCAATACCAGTAGCCTACACACTCAATACCAGTAGCCTACACACTCAATACCAGTAGCCTACACATTCAATACCAGTAGCCTACACATTCAATACCAGTAGCCTACACATTCAATACCAGTAGCCTACACATTCAATACCAGTAGCCTACACATTCAAGGGGAAATGCAAACGTTTGTCCTGATGGCGTGAGGAGGTTATTAATCATTATTTTTGCACGAGCGGTTTGAGTATTTATCTATCCAGCAAAACTCTCCTGTGCATTCAATGATGTCCCCAAAACTCTCCTGCGCATGCGTATGTGACGTCATCGAACTGGGAATGAAACCATTGCGCATGCTCGTCCAGTACGTGTTGGATCTGACCCAGTACGTCATCGTGCTACAGGCTGCAGCGAGGACTTCTTGCCAAAAGTGGTTCCCCTTAGCCTGAGGTGGTCAAACTCAATTCTAGTCAGAATATGAGTCTGATCATGAGTCCAACATTCAGCCGTGTGAAAAAGCATGAACTCGATCTCCCTGAGGGAAGACGTGATTAAAAAAAGGGACGTCGTCTTTTATGATAGTACATGCTTTTTTACACGGCTGAATGTTGGACTCATGAACAGACTCATATTCAGACTCATAAAGTTTAATTGAAAAAAAAATATGCATTTTCATTTATTCAACATTTAGTTTAAAAAAAATGTAGGTGCCAATGTTTAAAAAAGCTTTACTGGCTGAAATTTCAAAGACGTTCAGTTAGCCTATAGGCTTGCTATGTATCGTCCTGACAAAACAAAACAAAAAGATAAAAAAGACAAAAAATTACTCTCAGGTTGCTCATTTTGAATAGTTGATATTTAATATAGTGGTGTACCTTGGTGTAGAAAATAAATATTCAGTAATTTGATCATTATATGGGACAGAACAGTATAGGGCTTTTAAAATTAAGGTTACAAAAGAAAAGTTTCTTAAAAATGAGAATATAGAAGGGTATTGAGATATATTTAATACTTATACAGAATATGGGAAAGATAGTATTGATGGCACATTTAGACAGGAATATTCAATTGTGATGACAGAAAAACTAAAAACAAAGATACATTTCTAGTTTCAGCATTATTTGTTGTTGGTGAGACCATGTGCCAATTTACTCATGGTGACACACTGAGATCCTGTACCTCTGAAAATGGATTGGCCTTAAAAGTTAAGGAACCAAAAGTAAAAAGTGTTTGAAGAATTAGGATCTATTAAGTTGTCATCAAATTGAGTTGAATTTTAATCAAAAAACACAAGCGCTTTTCCCCATTTTTGAACGGTCACTGCTGGCATATAGCGAAACACAGATATAGCTCATGTCAAACACTCTACCCAACAGATCCACCAATCTCTGTGTGAAAATATAATGATGCTGCCATCTTTCTAAAGCAATGTTTAAACAACTGGGAAAATTGGCACTCTGACCCCACTACAATATATCGAATGACTCAGTACATCTGTAAACCCTAACGCCCCCATTTCCCATCAGCCAGAACCCTTGTGGATCCATTAGGACCCCAACGTCTTCAATGAAAAAGTTTGGCTTATAAAAGGTGAATATAAATGGCTCCTACATGTATTGTACGCATTAAATAATCTTTTTAAATACACACAATTACAGGTAAAAACAAACAAACACACACCTTAGTATCGAAACGTTTTGATACATCATATTGATACGCCCATCCCTAACTCCCACAGGGACTCTGAAATACATCAACAGCACCAACGCTGAGTGCTTCTGTGAAACGATACGCACTGTGGAAAGCGCCATACAAATAAATGTGAATTGAATTGATGCATAAAATTAATCTGAAAGAGATGTTGAGTAAAAGTTGTCCCTAATGTGGTTTGATATCTAGAATTACAGCACAGAGCAGTGCATCAAAGTAATTATTTTAGCTGAGCAGAGGTGTGTGTGTGTGTGTGTGTGTGTGTGTGTGTGTGTGTGTGTGTGTGTGTTGGAGAGAGAAGACCAAATCCTGTAATCCTTTCGTCTGATCAAAGTAATGAAAAAAGCTTTCAAATCATTTAATGGAAAGTTCGCATGTCAAATAATAAGCAGCATTCTGTGAATTTGTTTGTTAATATCCAGCAGTGAGATAAACAGACAATTCATACACTCAATGATTTATGATGAAAGATATAGCTATTGATCTAACTTTGTAATGCGTTAAGCAAAATAGCATCTTCGATAACATTTCACAACATAAAGCATACAAAATCTCAGTATTACTGCAGATGAGCTTGAACCAAATGAAGAGCCGAAAGAGGCCTTTTTCCTGTAAATCTCGACATTTGATCGCTTGGTTTGTTTCTGCAATGGTAGGCCCTTTAAACACTGCTGTTTTGTCACAGTTGTGTTGCACGAATTATACCACATTTAAACCAGCTGAAGAAACAAACATATCCACGGCTCTCTCTTTCTTTTAGATCTGGAATGTCAGCCTATTTGGATGGTTCTTGTAAATGAACACAATTGCCTAAATGATTCAAATATGTGGCATTTTACGTTTTTTGTATTCAACCCTGTTATTCATTCATTAAAAAAATCATTGATTTAATAGTTTGTATAATTCAAAAGGTATTGATTGGTAGTTAAAGGCCCACTGAAATCAAAATTGAATTTATTTAGCTTTTAGTATGACTGTGTTAGCCTTAAAGTTATGAATAAACTGGTATGTTCCAAAACTATGACAAAAAAAGAAAATAGCATTTAGGAGATATAAGCATTCAAAACTCAGTCTCCCACTTCCGTTAAAACAAATCTCAGATTTTGATGACATCAGCAGACTTCACTGTCTCGTCAAATCTTCTGTCCAATCAAAATGCTCTCTAGAATCTAAAGCTCCGCCCCCTACGCTGCTGAAGCTGCGGCTGAAATCGGTAATTTACACATCTACTAATTTCTACATGGTGAAAGGCACATAGCACACTATATATGCGATAGGAAATGATTCAGTGTAAATATACTTTCATTTGAGGTGAATAAAGTCTGTTTTTATATTAGTTTCACACACCGCGGCAGCACACACACAAACACCAATGGCTATGATCTAAATTTAAACTACAGATGCAGCGCGGATCATATGCGTGAGTCGGCGCAGACAACATACATATTACCCATAACATACCCATTTGAACTCTGCACAGAATGCTGCATTTCAAAGCGATATGGAGGAGATTATGACGATAAACGGTTAGAGGAAACTGGCTTTACCAAACAGAAAGGCTCTAGTCAAACTGTATATTAAAGAAACGCTATTGGCTGTTTCAAAAAAGGGGAGGAGATGCTAACAGCTGGAGCCGTTTCAGGGGAAATCATGTCAACACATTGAATAATGCGGCGTGTTCCAGAGCACTTCAGTGGGGCTTTAAAGGGTTAGTTCCCCCCAAAAATGAAATGTCTGTCATTAACTCCT
Organism: Pseudorasbora parva; assembly: GCF_024679245.1. NCBI lineage: Eukaryota > Metazoa > Chordata > Actinopteri > Cypriniformes > Gobionidae > Pseudorasbora > Pseudorasbora parva. The sequence continues at coordinate 43,191,958 of NC_090188.1, forward strand.
CTCCTAATGTCGCTCCACACCCGTAAGACCTCCGTTCATCTTCACACACAGTTAAAGATATTTTATATTTAGTCTGAGAGCGTATGCAAGTGTATGCACACTATACTGTCCATGTCCAGAAAGGGAATAAAAACATCATCACAGTAGTCCATATGAGACATCAGTGGGTTAATTAGAGTCTCTTGAAGCATCCAAAATACATTTGGGTCCAAAAATAACAAAAACTACGACTTTATTCAGCATTGGCTTCTCTTCCGCGTTTGTGTTCAATCCTCAAATAAAGATTCAAACGGTTATGAATCAGTGAATCATTGGCAATCCGAATCATTGATCAATACACTGATTCATAACCGTTTGTCATTTTTCAAATATCTCCGCAGATGTGATTTCTGCCCGTAATGGTAAGGGGGCGTGGCCTTTCCGGCAACCTGTGCTTGGCACTTCTGCTGAACTGTTTGCTGTCAACATCCGGATTAATATGTTCAACATTCACTTGTTCGTTTTTCTTAAACAGAAGCTTCAAAATAAGATCTAGCATCTTAAGCTTACATTTACGTGTAGGACTTGTCTATATCTCGGTCCTAACTTTACGCATAGGCAGACGTCAGCGAGCATTAGGGGTTGAACAACTTCCATTTTTTTTAAAGTCGACATTTATGTGATGAAAGTCGAGTCGACGTTGACTAGTCGCTGATGACGTCATTAATAAACAAATAACCATGAGCCTCAAGCTGATGACACATTTACATTTACATTTATGCATTTAGCAGACGCTTTTATCCAAAGCGACTTACAACTCAGGAGAACAGGAAGCGATCCGTCAAGAAGAGGCAACGAAACACAAAAACTGCCCCAAATACCAAGATTTGTATACCGCTCAGAGTAGCCAAAAACAGAAAAGGGGAAGGAGAAAGGAGAAATAGAGGAGGAAGAGGTTTTTTTTATGTAAGATTAAGTGCTCATGGAAGAGCTGAGTTTTTACCTGTCTTTTGAATGAAGCGAGTGATTCTGTCGTGCGTATGGAGGACGGAAGATCGTTCCACCAACCAGGAACAATGAAAGAAAAAGTTCTAGAGAGGGATTTCATGCCTCTCTGTGATGGTACCACAAGCCTCCTCTCATTAGCGGAGCGAAGGCTTCTGGTGGGTGTGTAGACGCGTAGGAGTGAGTCGAAGTATGCGGGTGCTGCGCTTGTGGAAGATCCATAAGCAAGAGTCAGGGCTGTGAATTTGATCCGGGCAGCGAGTGGTAGCCAATGCAGAGAGATGAATAGAGGTGTGACATGAGCCCTTTTGGGCTCATTGAATACAAGACATGCTGCAGCGTTCTGGATCATTTGCAGCGGTTTGATTGCACAAGATGGAAGTCCAGCCAGAAGCGCATTGCTATAGTCAAGTCTAGAAATGGCCAGGGCTTGGACAAGAAACTGTGTTGCATGCTCCGTAAGGAACGGTCTGATTTTCCTGATGTTGTGCAATGCAAACCTGCATGACCGAGCCGTCTTCGAGATGTGGTCTTTGAAGGACAGCTGGTCATCAAAGATTACTCCAAGATTTCTGACCGACCCTGAAGGAGTAATCAAAGATGAACCTAGCTGGATGGTAAAATCGTGTTGTATGGTGGGGTTAGCAGGGAAAACAAGCAGCTCAGTCTTTGCTGGATTGAGCTGCAGGTGATGTTTTTTCATCCATGCCGAGATGTCCGCCAGACAGCTTGAGATTCGTGCAGCTACTGTGGGATCATCTGGTTGAAATGAGAGGTAGAGTTGTGTGTCATCAGCATAGCAATGATATGAGAGACCATGTGCCTGAATGATGGGTCCCAGTGATGTAGTGTAAATGGAGAAGAGGAGAGGTCCAAGCACTGAGCCCTGAGGAACCCCCGTGGTCAGTTGATGTGTTTTGGATACCTCTCCTCTCCAGGCAACCTTAAAAGACCTACCTGTGAGATAGGACTCAAACCAGTGGAGTGGAGTCCCTGTGATGCCCAGTGATGAGAGGGTGGACAGAAGAATCTGATGATTCACAGTGTCAAAGGCAGCAGACAGATCAAGGAGGATGAGGACTGATGATTTGGATGTAGCTTTAGCCAGCCGCAGGGCTTCAGTAACTGACAGTAATGCCGTCTCAGTTGAGTGGCCCTTTTTGAAGCCTGACTGGTTTACGTCCAGTTGATTAGACTGTGAGAGGAAAGATGAGACCTGGTTGAACACAACTCTTTCAAGTGTTTTCGCAATGAATGGTAGGAGAGAAACAGGTCTGTAGTTCTCTACAAGTGATGTGTCTAATGTGGGTTTTTTAAGCAGTGGGGTTACCCGAGCCTGCTTGAATGTGGTGGGGAAGATGCGGGTGGAGAGAGATGTGTTGATGATGTGTGTGAGTGCTGGTAAGAGTGTAGGGGAGATGGCTTGTAGGAGATGTGAGGGGATGGGATCTAGAGGGCAGGTAGTGGGATGGCTGGAGAGGAGAAGCTTAGATACTTCGTCCTCAGTGAGTGTAGAGAAGGAGGAGAGAAGATGTTTGGCTGTGGATGTGGCTGATTCAAAAGTGTGTGTGTGTGGAGGTGTGAACTGACTGCTGATGAGTGTGGTTTTTTTCTACACAGCGCTGCCCATAAGGTTATTAATCCTACATTACAGCTTCTGTATCAGTTCTTTTGTCTTATGGTCGTTATATTTCTCACAGATTTCTGCTCATTCTGAATAAGATACAGATAAAGTAGCACAATAAAGATATGAATGCATTAGTGAGTGATTGTGTGTGAATTAATTCTACCTGCCAGCGTCTCTCTACTAATAGTAAAGCTGTGAGTTTTAGTTATCAAGAAATATATGCTAGAACGTTTCAGTTTCTAAGCTATTTTATTGATAAATCACAAAACAGTGTTGATAATACATTTCTGCGCTCCCGAATGGTTGTGTGAGGCACGCGCGATCTCCGCGTGATCAGGCTGTGTGTGTGTGTGTGCACGTTGCAATGAAGCACGCAGTTTAGCGCGATGATTAACTTACGTGTACAGTAAGCCTGCATTCTCCCGATCAATTTTGAGCATCCAGATGGTAATCAAATCTTGTTGAGTGCTTTCAGATTATGCATTTATTTGTCATTTTTAACTGTTGAAAACAGAGCCTGCGCGTCAGGAAATTGTTGTATCCTGTTGCGCCCTCTATAGGCCAGCGACTAGTCGACGTCAAGCTTAAAGCGTCATGACAAAGCATTAAGGTCGACTAGTCAGTGCAACCCCTAGCGAGCATCGAGACGCCTAAGCCAGCTTTCGAGCAGCTCGACTAGGTTTAATTTACTGATATTACAGCATGATCATTTCAGGGAGGCACCATGGTAGCTAAATCAGTGCATGTTCATTATCTTCTACGAGTTGAGGACACTAATCTCTCTGTGGCTCTGCCCAAATCATTTTCCCCAAACCAGTTCAGCGGAAATCTCGCCCTGCAACCGATTTCATTGGCTGAGATTACAGTGACGGGTCGGTTTAGGGATCAGGGTGTAGCCAATCGTTATTGTGATTGACATGGCCAATGAAATGTTTAGAATCGGTTGCAGGGCGGGATTTCCGCTGAACTGGTTTGGGGGAAGAAAAAAATCATGCATATGGAAGGAAAATTACATCATACCCTGTGCGCCTTGAGAAACTAATAGCGATTGGTCGATTAAATGCTACCAGGAACGTCCAATAGGCGTTCTTGTTTCATGACGGGAATGCCCGAGCCGCAGCTGGACCCTTCTCTAAAAAGGGACCAGTGAGAGTTAGCCTGGTCCGACCTGACTCTCAGACCTTTAATATATTCAAAGAGTTCGGCCACTCTCCATTAACAAGCGTTAACTTCCTTGAAGGCGGGAACTCTGTTGAAGTTTAAAGCTGGATCTGCCCAGAGCCACTCTGGATCTGCCATAACCAATCGCTAACGTTTGGTCGTAACCATAGACTGTAAAAAAATATGGCCGTAGTATCCGTGACGTCACCCATAGGATTCCGGTAAGCTGTTCTGAAGCGTAAAGTAGAGACAAGCCGTCGCTATCTTGCGAGCGATTCATCGTGTGTCACTCCTGGATAACAGAAAATGGGCAAAAAGGCGGGATGTGGGGGGCGGAGCTTAGGTGACGCAATCACTATAGACGGCGGATGGCTATCCACCTGTAACCACGGCCTTAATTATGCAGAACTTATTAAAAAAAATTCACCCCCCTCACAGTCGTCATGAAGGTCAAAATTAGCCGTATAGGCAAAAAACACAATTTGTACCAGGCAGTAAACATGTTTTTTTTCTGCTGTAAATTTGGCCATTTTAACATGGAGCTCAATGAGATTCTGCTCCTTCTCGAGCCTGTCCCTAGTGGCCAGTTGAGGAATTGCAGTTTACAGTCCTTCCGTATTGGCTTCAAGAGAGATCACGGGAGGTTGCCGCTTGGTCGTGACATTGTAATCTCAAACTAGCCAACAACATCAACTGTTCGCTGATTGGACCGGTTAAAATTTGACCAGAGAATATACCACAATCCCAGACGGAGTACTGAAGGAAAATAAAAATTAAGCAGAAGGACGTTGGAGGACTGAGCCAGACTCAGTGAGAGTATGGCTGAATCCCAAATGGCACACAGACACTTCTATGCACTTTCGGTCTTGTGGATTTACAATGGCTGTCGCGTCCATTAAGTCCATGAGACTATAGGGTGTCCCATTCATAATCTGTTTCAGAAGAGTGCTCGTGAGCGCCCCCTTCGGAGCCGTTTTGTGGCCTCAGCAGTGATGATCGGGTTGATCCACCCGCGGTTACGAGTCATCCAAAAATATTTTTATATGTCGCGGTCGCGGTCGGTCGGGTCGTTTGGAATAAAGTTGCCAAATAAACCTTTGTAATTTATATAGTAGGCTACTAGACACAATTTACTATGAAATCCATTGGCATGAGGAGGATCATCTGCGTTCCTGCATAAGTGCAGCCAGTGAGCGCACATTCAGAAGAAACCGGCTCAACCCAGGGACGGTTAATCCGATGTTATTTCTACACAATGCGAGGAAAGCTAAAAATAAGTAGGCTAATCTTCTGTTTTAGGCCACCCGCAGCAACTTACAGCCCTCTTGAACCCCTTTCCAGACGCGGGACAAAATGCCTGATTAGCTGAAGAAAAAAATATTGGCGATTTCCCCCCAAAAAAACAGCTCAACCCAGGGACAACTGATTCAATATTATTTCTACACAGTGCGAGGAAAGCTAAAAATAAGAAGGCTAATCTTCTGTTTTAGGGAACCACTTACAGCCATTTTAACCCCTTTCCTGAAGCGGGACAAAATGCCAGATTGGCGATTTCCCAACACGCTGAACTAAGCAGTGCCATTGGACCATTAGGGTACTTTTAAACGCATATAGCTCAGTAATGTCAGTTTTATGTATTTTCTGAGAGGGGATTTTTGTTGGGAAAGTCAGGTGAGAGACGCACACTTCGATTAAACTGGATAAACACATGCAGCATCTGAAGTGTTAAGAAAATTAAACATAATAAATTGATGCTACAATGAGCATTTACTACTTTTTAAAAATGCGGGCCAGGAAGTGGGTCGGTACAATATTTCCTTCTTTTTTTTGTGGTCCGAGTTGCGCCCGCGGTTAGTTGAGAACGTTGGTCGGGTGCGGGCCGTTTATACATTGACCCGCGCATCACTGGCCCTCAATGCACACTTTAGCTGAACCTGCAAGTTTCTAAGCTACGCAGAGGACTTTACCCGGCAGAAAAGTGTGGACTCAGAGGAAGTCCATGAGAGTTTAGGGACCCATTTGGGATCCAGCCTATATGGCCCTGTCCAAATACCCACACTTGTGGTCTTGGCCACTTGAGAGCGTGTGTATGCGACAGGAAGTAAGAGCGCAAGACTGTCCCATGTCTTAAAAATGCCAAGCTAAGTGCCCTAAACCCACACTATTTTGAATAGTCAAAGTTAAGCCTATCCCATCATGCATTATGTTCGGGAAATCAAGTGCCCTGAAATTGTGAGAAGTTGAGCAAAAACTTCCACAGCAAATGAATTAGATATTACATATGATTTAGTTGTAAAACATAAATTGTTTCCTATTTTATTGGTGCAAAGATGTTGTAACATACCATCTCCGAGACTATGGGTTAGAGATCCAAATGCAGCTTTAATGAAAGGGTAATCCACAATTGTAGACCAAAAACAGGTAATCAGTCCAATCAGGCAAACAATACAGGAGAGACAGGCAAACAGATAATTCACCACACAGGAACGAAATAAAAAAAAAACAAGAAACCTGGGAAACGCTCAAAAAAGCAGTGTAACACTAACAAGACTTTGCCATGAATGACAGTGTGAAAAAGGTATATAGGCAGAGGTAATGAGGAACAGGTGTAAACAGTGAGTGCTAATGAGTCCGTGCAAAGGATTGTGGGTAATGTAGTCTTTGATGGAGTGACAATCCGGGATGGAGTGCCCTCTAGTGGGCACTCTCGCTATTTAATATTGAACAGATGTATTGTGTGTTTTGTACAACATTTGCAACTGCTTTTCATCACTTAATTAGAAGAACTGCGATTTTAAAATGGTCTTCTGTTACATGGGGACAAAGACTTTTAAAATGCAAAGTATTGAAAATCTAAATAAAGCTAAACTATAAGTGTGTCTCATTGGGTAAGCAAATGTTCTACACACACTTGCAGTCTTCACGCCTACTTGAACACTTGAGCCAAACACAGGAAATACGTCATGCAAGTAGAAAAGTGGTCGAGCGCAAAGGCCGTAAATGGGCTAAACCATTTAGGAATCAAAAAGTAACAAATTTAAGGGAGGCAAGAAAAATTATTTAACATTAACAAAGAGTTGGACCGTTATCATAAAAAATAATTCAGAAATATATGTAAAGATTTGGGAACTAAACAAGCTTAATTAACTTTTAACGTTTATGAATACTAAAGCAAGAATCAAACAGGTCACCAAATGTCCCCTCACACATGAGGACAATGAACTGTGCCTTCTATTGGTGGGAATGGGATACTCAATATGGTGGCCATTTACCATGACCGGTTTTGACTAATGAGGCTTGATGTAATGCGGGCGAAAGCACTGAGATTAAGGAGCGGTAAAAACATCGCCAGTATGTGCTCTTCAAGTTGAAGCAGGAGAAATGCCATTGAACCTACGACGTAAACAGTTGCTTGTAAATTATTGGATAAAAGGACATGGAAATAGTCATCCAATCCAAAGAATACTGCAAGATAACTGGGAAAGGGAGAGAGCACAAAAGTTAAGTTTGGGTGGATAGGAGCTGCGGCAGCTAAAGACGGGAGTGTGTGAAAAGGAGATTTGTTCAACTGTAACATGGCCTGATACCCCGGTTTGGAATCTAGAAATCATGAAAGTTGATTTTGAGTTACTGCAAGTCAAAAGAGCTAGCAATAGTATCGATTTGGCAGCTGAATTTTATAGATATACAGGAAATAAATATAAAGATCACGTCCAGATCTATACGGATGGATCAAAGGATCCAGAAACAGGGAAAACTGGATCTGCAGTTTACATTTTTAATCAAAGAAGTGAGATTTGCAGACAAAATACAAATGATCTGAGTGTATATACAGTGGAATCATACGCTATTATGATGGCATTAGAATGGATCAAAGAAAACAAAAAAAAGTAAAGCATTAATTGAAAGTGACTCTTTATCAGCATTGTACAGTCTCATGATAGGCAAGTCAAATAGTCATCAGGACTTACTGTATGCAATATTGACAATATACACAAGAATAAGGGGAAAAAGTTGTAAGATTCAACTGATTTGGATTCCAGCGCATATCGGCATTGTGGGTAATGAGAGAGTGGACAAGTTAGCCAAACAAGCTGTTAAAAAAGAGAGTATTGAAACAAATGTTAAGTTGTCAAAATCAGAAGGGAAGAGTATTATATGGAAAGAAACCATTAGAGAATGGCAAAGTCAGTGGAACAGGGAAATTAAAGGGAGACATTTGTATAATATTCCAAATAAAGTTGGGGTTGTGAAGAATAGGGGAGGAAATAGAAAAGAAGAAATAGTTATGACCAGATTAAGGATAGGTCACAGTAATTTGAATAGCACTCTACATATTATAAGGAAGTATCCGACGGGTTTTTGTGGGTATTGTCAGGTTGCAGGAACTACAGAGCATGTGCTGAAGAACTCAAACAGTATGATGAACAAAGTAAATAAATGATTAAAGGTCCTGTTCTTCGCGATTCCATCTTTCAAACTTTAGTTAGTATAATACCTGTAAAATTATAAAGCTCAAAGTTCAATGCCAAGCGAGATATTTTATTGAACAGAAGTTCCCTTTCAAAGCCTACAGCGAGCGGCCGGTTTGGACTACAGCGCTGCACTTCCTGCTGTGATGACGTCACTAGAACCGTCTGTTGACTAAAGCTCCGCCCACAAGAACACGCATAATAATATGTCTGTTGTCCGTTTGCTCTTGCAGGTCGAGAATAGGAAGCGTTGTTTTTGTAGAGTGTGTTTGTCGCCATGCCATTGAAACGCTGTTATTTTCATCCCGGAGTCAGATCACCTTTGTTTGGCCTTCCCACGGGCGCTGTACGTAGAGATCAATGGCTTCAGTTTATGGTTAACTCGGTTCCGGAAAATTATAATCACAATTTAAAACTATGTGCAGCACATTTTGCTGAGGACTGCTTCCTCAATCTCAATCAGTTTAATGCCGGATTCGCAGAAAGATTATTCTTAAGAGATGACGCAGTTCCCTCTGTGTCTGGAGAAGGCGTTGTTTATGGTGCACAACCGGTAAGTGTATTTTATTATTTAAGTCGGTCCGTTTAACAGTTTATGTAACTCATGACACAAAGTGCAACGCTGTTTAGCTTTGATAACTAACGTTAGATGGTAATGGAAACTAATCCGAAAAACTTAGCATATAAAGGTGTAGTAATTCATTCAGACACCATCGATTGTTGGTGTTTGTAATGATCAGTTTAAACTCCTGAATAGACAGCTGACCATTCTGAAACATCCAGCTAAAGTCTTTCCTGAGCAGGCTGTAATCGATCCTCTTCGATATTCTCCGGGTCTGATTCCGGCTCAAACTGATAAGGCAATATAGACATTTTTGCAATAACATTGAGCGCGCGTATCTACCCTAAGAGGCGGGACCTTTCCGGGCAACGTGCGCTAAGCTGCTGTCCAATCACAGCGTGGGAAGCGCTGGCCCAATCAGAACTCGTTACGTGTTTCTGAAGGAGGGACTTCATAGAACAAGGAAATCATCAGGCCGTTTTTAGGACAGAGGAAACAGCGCTGTACAGATCAGTCAATTGTGTGAAAAATACTGTTTTTTTACACGCAAAACATGAACTCATGTTATATTGCACACTGTAAACATAATCAAAGCTTTGAGGAAAGTGAAACTGGAAGATGGCAGTAGCAGGGCTCTCAAGTCTCACGCATTGGGCGTGAGACACACGCATTTCAACCCGTTCACACGCTCACACGCCACACCTTGTATTTCTCACGCAGAGAAATCGCCAGGGTAACACGCGCGCTGTTAGAGGAATCAAGCGAGTTCACCATAGAGTTCTGACGGCCCTGCCACGCACCAGTTAATCTAATAAAAATAGAGACCGAACAGCCAATCATAAAATAGATTTGCTGTATCTGGGTAAGATATAGATATTCCCTCCACCCAAGAACGTTTACGTTCTGATTCCAACGTCACATTCTGTGATTCACGCCACGGCCTCGCTCATTGAATCAAATGCTCGCTGAAGTACCGTTAGTTGGCAACTAGAAGCAATGATGACAGACGCAGAGACACAAAGATAACGGTGTCAAGTTAAGTTTCTGACAGCACTTTGTTTTCTGTTCTTAATCCCTCAACAAAACTTAAAGGAAGCCTCGTCTCAATCATGATTTGCATGAAATGCATTTTGCTATCATGTACGTTATTGCGCTCTCACTCAGTGAACATCTGTGCTCACCTGCACTCGTGAATGCGGTGATGGACAGCTGTCCTCATTCGACTGGTGTTTGGATGGGATTTTTTTTAAACTCACTTTCATTAATTAATTTATTAAAAGTAACTCCATTTTGTAAGATCATTTTCATTTAAGTAATTCCAAACATCACGAGGCAAACGACATTAGTGATCAAATACAGTCGAGTTATTAACCCGCTCCACAGCACCACCCAGTGGATTTAGTTAAAACTGCGAGATTTAGAGGGATGTATAAAGGATTCACTGCATTTAGGCCAGCGAAGCAATATAGTACAATTTCAATATTATTTTTATTTTTCGAACATTAATTACAGATCAAATATATTCGTGCTCACCCTTATTTATGGAAGCTGAAGTATAGCGATATAAAATTTGCAATGCAATATGTAAAATGGCAATGCATTTCAAAATTTACATTTACATTTTCCATACCATGTGTGCAACATTTGGAGCAAAATAATAATTCAAATTGAATAATATAATTAAAATGTATTACAGAAATAATTAGATGTGTTTAACATGTTCATGAAATTTCAAAAATTATGCCACGTCACCACACTAGCCATTATTTTTAATGGAAAGGAGACTTAGGTGTTATTCAAGCATTAATTAAACTTTGCATGGTGGCAAAACATTTTTTTTTTACATTTTGTTATTTTAACTGAATTCAGAAATGCTTTTGAAATTAAAAACTTTGCTTTTAATAAACAAAATACATATTTGAAATAAAGACTGTTTGGAGTTGTGTGCTCCGTTCCCTGAATCCACAGCCTTTGTTGGTATTTTGAGTGTACACAAATAAAAGTAGACAGTTTATAATTATGTCTTGTACTTAGCCTCTGTATGGCTAAAAAATGATGGGGTATTGGTGTGGGAGTTGTTTCCGCTGTCATAAAGAGAGGAAAAAATACAACCATACTGATATAGCAAACAATAATCATAGGCAGCTTGTCTAAGATTATTTGAGAGTAAAATAATCTCTGTTGTAAACTACAGCTCACTTCAGCGTGACCGTGCTCATGTTAAGGTGCCACCAACCCCTGAGCTGAAGGCCTCAAAAACCTGCTACCATCACCAATAAACAACACTAACCATTCTCTCTCTCTCTCTCTCTCTCTCTCTCTCTCTCTCTCTCTCTCTCTCTCACACACACACACACACACACACAAACACACTAATTAAATACATATTTATTTTATTTGTACGAATTTGTCATTTTTCATATCAGACCCCCATACCCAGCCAAACCCACGGCCGAAATCTCACTCTGATCTCAGTTCAAAACTTGAGAGCCCTGCAGTAGTGCAACACTAATGGATGCAAGCTGCCGTTAAACCCTGAAGAAGAAGAAGATGACCGGGTTTGCCCGTTTGTGGTGGGAAAATGTTCCAGTAGGTAAGTATAACTATATATAATATGTATGTGGTTATATGGCAACAATAAACCTCTAACATGATTACCGGTCTTGTTTTACTTCTTAATTCAATACATAAATCAGCATAAATCACATGTCAAACTGAAGAAGAAATGGCTTGGTGAGGACAGGAACAACACTAAACAACACGCAATCAGCGACACAAAATCATCTGTGTTAACTGGTGTTCAAGTTTGCGCAAAACAGATACTTGTGTGCATGATGTTTACAATAAGAAGTGTATGTATTTATGTTCTCAGTCCTGTGTCAGAATAAGAGTCCCTACACAGAGGCTCGCTGTGACAACACTCATCAGGGACTTATTTTACATCTTTAAATTATAGGACCCCTTTAAGACACCGTATTTCACACTGCTCAGCTGATTGGTATTGGGAAGTAATGAATGTTTCCATCTGATATTTCATGAGGAATACTTTTGTGTAATAAGATATTTGAATGTACAAAGCCATCTCAAATGACAGACATGCAGGCCTAGCAGCAAATGTAATAATCATAAGACCACTTTCCCGGAAAAACACAGATCAAAATACAGGATCAAAATTGCGTGTATTACCACAACCACATACTACCGGTACTCATCTCAACAACAAAACCAGGCTCGAGCATCTTTTTAAAAAACACAAATGTTATATTTATACTAAACCAGTTAAATGTCACCCTTATACATCATGATAACGTTTACAGTGCTTTGTGCTGTGCTCCGTGTGAATTAAAATCATAATCTGGAACGACTGCTTCAAACTGTTTTATGATCATGGGCGTCGGAAGCAAATATAAACTGAGAGGGTCAGTAGCGGCTAAGGCCAAATATGATAGATGGGGAAATAGTTTTGCGGGTGGTCTGCAGTGGTGGAGGAAGTACTGAATCTCAGCACTTCAGTAAAAGTACAAGAACCCAGAAATATATTTACTTTAGTAAAAGTAGAAGTACTACAACGACAATCCTACTTAAGTAAAAAGTACCTGATTTTAAATGTACTTTAAGTATTAAAAGTAAAAGTACTTGCATAAAAATGTATTCTCTAAATGTCTAATTCTAATAATTAAAAAGAAGAAAACAGTATGAGCGGTGGCATTTTAATTGAGTTAGTTTTGGGTTAATGTAATTGTTCTTACCATCTGTTGCCCAGTTTACATTCTGACTTACAATTCTGCTTATCTGCAAAGTTAAATGTCATTTTTTTCTGAAGCAACATTCTCATCAGCTTTGATGTATTTAAATCTTCATATTTATGATATTTTTACCTTTTATAAAGGACATTTTCCCCTAATCTTATTAAATATAGGCTTTGCTTCAGCTTTCCCCTTATATTCTTAAATTTGATTAATAAATTAAATTAGAATAAGATACAGTAGGGTTGTTACCAATCAAATTAAATAATTAACACTGAAAAATTACAACTGCTCTAAATAATGCTATGAGATTGTTTTAACTAAAGTGAACTAAACCACCAGTAGATGGCGACAGGTGAATCCTTATGAGAGAGTCATTGAGTCGATTCGTTCAAATGGCTGATTCGTTCATAAATGAGGCAGTCATTTATGAATAGGGCATTGAATCTTTGATTCAGTAACGCACTGTTGTTGTGCAATACGTTATGGTTCGGATGTGGAAATCTGATCTTGGAAATATTTTCGCTGCTGAAATAGAACAAAAGCAATAAAGCAATCAATAAAATGTAAGTGACTTGATGTTAATTAATTGTTTATGGAACTGTCAAATGAAATCAGTGTCACATTTTCTGTCGTGATGGTATTCAGGAAAACTACACCCGTTGGTCGTGTCATGTGATGTTTTTTTAACTCTTATAAAATATAAAAACTAAACATTTTGAATTTTTAATATAGTATGTTACTGAGTTTCTTTGTGTGAGCGGGGCTGATTTGTTTCCATTTCTCCTCGAGAGGCTGCGCGAGCCTCAACAGTGCAACAGTCAGTTCATTAGCCTAACGTACATTATATATTATTATCCGGACAAGCCTTAATCTCGAGCCCTGAAACTGATCAGAAAATGTAACGAAACGTTGTAGAAATGTAGTGGAGTAGAAAGTAAAATATTTGCTGCAAAATGTAACGAAGTAAAAGTATGCACTATTAATTCTACTTAAGTAAAGTACAGATACGTGAAAAATGTACTTAAGTAAAGTAACGAAGTATTTGTACTTCGTTACATTCCACCACTGGTGGTCTGGGGGTTCTCCCCCCAAAAAAATTATTTTATAGATGTGATTTCCTGCATTATGGTGCGTTTGAGGCCATATCCCTTTCTTATACCAAAAAAGACCTCAAACCAGTCAATACCAATAGTATATTAATAAAAAGGCTATATTCATTTAACTGCCATAGACATCAACAGTTTCACAGATAATGATAATGAACAAGTTGCATGTTTTTTATGCTCCGTGTCCAGACAGAAAAAGTGCCATTTACTAAACGATTGATTGGGACAGACAAAACTACAGATATCACTGAATTTTTAACCGTGGCTATAGTGTAGGGGTAAGACCATAGACTGTAAAAAAATATGGACGTAGTGTCCGTGACGTCACCCATAGGATTCTGATAAGCCGTTCTGAAGCTTAAAGTATGGGCGAGCTGGCCATCGCCATCTTGTGAGCGAGTCATCGCGTGTCACTCCCGGATAACAGAAAATGGGCAAAAAGGCGGGATGTGCGCGGAGCTGAGGTGACGCAATAACTATAGACGGCGGATAAATGGCTATCCACTTGTAACCACGCCCTTAATTATGCAGAACCTTAAGGCTTTATATAACGTAAGCGAATGAGTTATAAAAAAATTCTCCCCCCTCAGAGTTGTCATGAAGATCAAAATTAGCCTTATAAGCCAAAACCACAATTTGTACCAGGCTGTAAACATGTTTTTTTCTGCTTTAAAGTTAAGAATTTTAACATGGGGCTCAATGAGATTCTGCTCCTTCTGGAGCCGCTCTAGTGGCCAGTTGAGGAATTACAGTTTACATTACTTCCGTATTGGCTTCAAGAGAGATCGCGGGAGGTTGCCGCTTGGGTAAGACGCATGGCATTAAGTTTAGACGCATATCGCGAGCATATGTTCGAATCCGCCTTTTGCCAGACTTGCTTTCCCCATCACATATCAGATCGGAAAGGTATTTATTTTCAATAAAAAAATAGATAATATTAGAAAAGGGGAAATAAAGCATTTAACATGTGTTTAATAATACGTTTCTTAATAAGTTTCTCGGTTAAGGGGTAGTCAATGTAAGCAGACATGTGCTGAATTAGAGACGATAAAAGTGAATGGGTCCAATATCATTGGTCTTAAAAAGGGGGTGGACCTTGTCCCACACACACACAATGGTTCCGACGCCCATGATTACGATTAAAAGGTAAACCTCACGATATTAACACTACATTATGCCTTAATTAACAAGAACTAGCCAAGAACAGAACGTCTTTACAGCACCGATTCATCACGGTTCATGTTCATTTACATAGTAAGCCTCTAAATAGTGTGTATGTTCACATTAACTAATGCATTTTTGTTGACATGTATAGGTGATGATCAACACCTCTTTATTACATTTATTAACTTCTCTTCTATACACTGCAAAAAAATGCTTTTCTTACTTAGTAATTGAAAAAGTAATTGTCTTGTTTTGGGGAAAATAACTCAAAATGAAGAGAGTTTTTGCTTAAAATAAGATAAATAATCTGCCAATGGGGTGAGAAAAATAATCTTGTTTTCTGTTTGAATTAAGATTATTTTTCTCACCCCATTGGCAGATTATTTATCTTATTTTAAGCAAAAACTCTCTTCATTTTGAGTTATTTTCCCCAAAACAAGACAATTACTTTTGCTTGTCTGGTAAATACTTCTTGCTTTAAGAATTTGTAGATATTTAGACTAGAAACAAGACCAAAATACTAAGAAAAGCTTTTTTTGCAGTGTGAACTCAAAAACGGCAGACATGCATGAATTTATATCTTGTTTTCCACATGACTTCCACCTTTATCTGTGTTTCTGAATGCAGATTTCTCACCTGCACTGCAGTCCTTTCCCTGATAGCCGGTTTGAGAGCAGTCACATGTCGGCTCGTCGTTGAGCACACTGCACACACTGACCCCGGCGCTGCTAATCATCTCAGGCTCAGAACTGTTGACTTTCAGCTCAGTTATCCAGCCCATAAAGGGAGCATGAGCTTTCACAGTGTCCGACGTCAGCTGTGAAGACTCCGGTGGAATCCCGCCCAAAAACAGCCGACTGAAGACCGTCATATCCCGCCGTTTGGACTTAACTTCCACCCACTTTGCTTCCTCGTCAACGATAAGGGAAGTGTTTTTGAAGTCCCTCCTAATTGTGACCGAATGCCACCGGTCGTCGCTGATGAAAACATCTGAAAGCACGTAAGCCGGCTCGGCGCAGAAAATGGAAAAGCCCAGTTTGAGTTTCCCCTTGTGTATGTGCAGCTCGAGGAAATCGCAGAAGCCTTCGTCGTCGAAGTACACCAGAAGACCCTTCAAACTCTTGGTTTTCATGCTGAAGCTCATGTGACTCTCACAGCAAGCATTCCACATGGGAAAGGAGGCCCATTGCCCGTCCGAACCCGTGAAACTGAGACCCAATCCGGCGTCCACGGCACACACAACCAGCCCGATCCACAGCAGATGAGGAATCATGACGAGTTTAGGATAATCTCAGGGTGTGTTCACAATGCCATTTTTCACACCGTACCTAAAGATCCCCCCAAAATATCTTACCAAACATGCAAAACAATGTTGTGTGCTTGGCTAAATGGGTACAAAGGTTATTGTTACCACCTAAGAACTCATGAAGAGCCTACAAAATGTGTAAAGGAGCCAAAACAGTGCAGGAATCAGACACGCTTTTTGGGTTTGGATGGCACCACCAATCGTACCAGAGTTCGCTTTAATCCAACCAAACCTAGAACGATTGTTTCTGGGACGAATTAAAATCATGACCACAGTCTCCAAACTCCGGACACCAAAGCACATCCTCTGTGTGTTCTAGTCCTCATGTTATCAGCCTTGTTCATGTCCAGGATGTCATGAAGTTTATCCATCGGTGTGTTGCTGAACTCGTGGGATAGATCCTGTTTCAGATGAAGCCGACAGCAGACGTCATCTCCGATCCCTCAACATACGGCCGCCGACACTGGAGAGAAAACAAATAAAACAGCTCAGTTTGACTGACATCTTAACCCTCGGGCACTGTTCGCTTTCTGATCCCCTTGTTGGAGCGGCAAACTGAAGAAATTACTGCATATTTTGAGATTTTATGGCATTATTGGCCTCTCAGGAAAATTGATAGAAGATGTATTTTATGAAGCATGTTAGAGTTAATGTTTATTGTTATATAATACACCCACCTAAAGCATTATATTAGGAACACCTGTTCAACTTCTCATGAATGCAATTATCTAATAGTGGTGGAAATTTTGATTCTTTTAAGAGAGTCGTTCATTTTCAGTTCGTTCACCAAAATGATTCGTTCAGATTCGTTCACTGATTCGTTCAGTAACATTTGTTTTTATATTACATAAATATAACCGCAGGTGACGAAAAAGAGTGTTATGTGCAATGTCTTAAGTCAACGAACCCATTAACTTACAAAAAAACTGATTAGTCTTTATTAAAATGTGCATAATCTACTCATTAAATTAAAAAAAGTCTAAATAAGTGGTTCAGATGACCAAAGCATGTTTTCTTGCATGATTAACATTTAATTGTTTGGAGACATCAGGGATTATGGTAAACGTGGCGTTATAAACATGCGGTTTGTCTATAACTGTGCTTTGCATCCGCTTTCTGCTGATTGCTGAACGAGACTGACACGCATGCTAAAGGACCACAGAGGAAGCCTACCAGTTCATTCATGAACGAGATCTCTCTCTCTCTCTCTCTCTCTC